>NW_021940921.1:980549-1006403 GCF_004337985.1 Pyricularia pennisetigena
CTTTTTTTTTTTTTTTTTTTTTTTTTTTTTTGGCTTCATGCAGGCAGGTTCCTTGTTCGATTCTTCAGCTCACGGATTGACGGCATATTTATTTAGGCGATTGGTTTGTAACAAAAAAATGGCAGCAGGTTTTTTTTTTTCTTCTTTTTTTTGCGAGTACTCCAAGCTGCATGTATTCGCAACCGGCTGTAGGCAAGGATTTATTCGAAAATGAATTCCATTCCTGAACCATCTGACCATATGATAATGAATACACACCTGATACGCGTGATTGTACGGTAGGATTGAATTGTTACCAAACCCAACAGACTCTGGATGACAAGCAAAGAGGTAAAAAAAAACGTTATTCAACCCAAACCCACCAAACCTGAGACTGATAGATTCTTGACACGAACCGAACCATTGGGCAACCGCCGTCGAGTCCCATTTTCAGCGGGGGGAGCCCCATAAAAGCAAGGCGACAAGTCAGCCGCAGGATCTGTTAGGCGGCGGGGAAACGCTCCTTGAGACTGCTTCAGAACGGTTTGTGAAGAGTGAAAAAAATTTTGTATTCCCACTGAACACGGGGCAACTGAGTGTATGCGAACAGGTTACTCAAGATGAACATTCATTTGTCAATAAGAAAAGGGTTTGAAGGCATAGCAACGGACGGCGAATGCTGCCTACGGTCTACCTCTGCATCGTCAAGAGGAATGAAGCAATTGTACAGTACCTTGGAATAATTTCAAGGATACCTCGGCACCTATACTTTGCAGGGTCAGCGGCATTTTTGTTTCAACATCGAAGAGGCAGCCCAGTGTAAAACAAGAAAGCAAAGCACTCAAAAAGAAGAAAGGAAAAAAAAAAACTCTAGCACTGGGCGCTGTCCCCGAAAGTGCGCTATTTGGTTTCCGGCCCATGATTGGATGAACCCTGGTTTTCCTCAGCTGGTTATGGTCAGCGCGGCAAGGAGAACCCCCCCCCTGCGGTTCAACCAGCTTGGCCCCTCTTCCCCGCACAACTGACCTCGAGGCCTCACGTCACCGACGACGAACCACATTCAACAACCAAGGCCTTTCTGCACCCTGATTGATTACACCAAGGCCTTTCTCAGATTGAGATCAACATATCCCGGGGCATCCCCTACAACGAACATTCAAAAGAACATCTGAAAGAAACAACCTCCTTGGCTTGGAGATTCCCTAATCGGAAACAACCCCAAGGTCATCGGACACATTTGCAACCCTGCTATTATCATTCGCTTAGTCCTTAGCTTCCAAGCATCGCCGGTAAAAGAAATACGCGGAACCACTAGAAAACAATGCCCCCAAACAAGGGTCTAGTTCACCTCAAGGAGTATGACATCAAGGACAGCAATGTTGAGCTGATTGGCAGCGCCCTCGACCACCGCGTCAAGTACCAGTCGGCGCAGACGGAACCGGCCTGGAACGACGGCCGCGTAGGCATAGAGCCGGGATTGCTGGTCTGGCGGATCGAGCGCTTCGAGGTGGTGCCCTGGCCGCGCGACCGGTACGGCCAGTTCTACGACGGCGACAGCTACATCGTCCTACACTCGTGGAAGGTCGGCAAGGACAACCAGGACGCCCAGCAGCAGGGTGACGGCGAGCAGGAGAAGGAGCAGAACAAGCTCGGCCACGAGATCTTCTTCTGGCTCGGCCGCTACACGACGCAGGACGAGGCCGGCACCGCCGCCTACAAGACGGTGGAGCTGGACGAGTTCCTGCGCGGGCGCGCCACGCAGCACCGCGAGCTGCAAAAGTGCATGTCGGACGAGTTCGTGGCCCTGTTCCCGCGCATCAAGATCCTGTCGGGCGGCGTCGAGTCGGGCTTCCGGCGCGTCGAGGAGGACCCCGAGGACAAGAACAAGCAGGACTACGTCACGCTGCTGCGCGTCTTCAAGCTCCCCGGCGGCCGGGCCGGGCGCGACTCGATCGTGGTGCACGAGGTGGACGCCAGCGCCGCCAGCCTCGACGACAAGGACGTCTTCGTGCTCGACACGGGCAGCAAGATCTGGGTCTGGCAGGGCCGCGCCTGCTCGCCCATGGAGAAGGCCAAGGCCGCCCAGGTCGTGCACGACTTGACGCTGGCCAAGCACGTCGAGGTCGAGGTGCTGTCGCAGACCGAGTCGCGCCACAGCGTCGTCGTGTCCATGCTCGGCGGCGCCCAGGACGAGTACGGCCCCAGCCACGTCTTCAAGTGCGCCAGGCCCGTCGGGACCCGGTCGGGAGACGACTCGTCACAGCCGCAGCAGACCCAGCAGCGGAGGAGGAGGCCCCGTCGTCTTTGGCGCCTCAGCGACGCGTCCGGGAGGCTCGAGTTCACGCTGGTCAAGGACGGAGAGCCCCTGTCGCCGCGGGACCTGGACGGCAACGACGTCTTCCTGCTCGACGACGAAGGCCGCGAGATCTGGATCTGGGAAGGCCGCGGGGCCAGCAAGGCGGAGAAGGCTTCGTGGCTCAGGGTCGCGCAGCACTATGTGCGACGCACCCTCGAGCAGGAAGGAGGCGATGAAGACGACCTCTACTCGACGCCCATTGCCAAGGTAAAGCAGGGCGACGAGACGCAGGGCTTCATGAGGGCTCTTCAAGCCCATTGATGAGAAAAGTATGATGCATAAAATGATTCTTGTATAGTAGGTAAGGTATCTGGAGTGGGCGTCTGCAAACTCTGCTTGTCCCATGGATTCCGAACCCTTGACGATGCTCAGACCACAGTCGCGAGCTGCGATGAGCTCGTATTGATGCAGTAGCTCCCGCTTACACTTGACTTGTTACCCGGGCCCGATAAGCTGGTATCCAATTGCGTGCCGATGAGCTTGAGTTGAAAACACGATGGTCCCCTTGAGCAAGGATCAGTGCCCGAAAGAAGCAGCAGAGTTCGTTCACAACAATCTCATAACTCAGTTTCATATATCCTCGTTGATATAAATACAAGCTGGTCCACGCAAATTTTCGTGTTATTTGCTCAAAAAACAAAGACACCACGGTTTTTCGTTTTCAGTGTTCTCCCGCGCAGGCGGCCTCTCTTGCAAGTCACAGGGGTCATGCACGAGTCTCCGCAGGGGAAAGCCAGCAGTAGTAGTTCGGAGTCTCCGGTCCTCGCTCCAAAGAGCTTCAGAAAGGCCCCGGGGGCGGTCCCATGCCAAGAGGCCGAGAATGACGAGGCAGTCCTTGCTGTCACGCACAAACTAAACTGGATAGAGCAGAGTAGAGTCACTCAGACATAGGCTTTGCTTAGCCACCACCAAGTCGCAGGTCACGACGCACAAAATTTATACCATCTCCATTGCAACCAAGATGCAGGAGCTCAAAAGTAATTCTCTTTATGACCGCATTCGGAATTCCTAAATTACTACAAACCGCCCCATCACCTCAAATACCATCAGTGAGCGGGCGCAACCCCTGAGCAGTACCCAGCTTGTCCTCGAAAAACAACCTCAGCCTCTCGACGTAGATGTTGTCGGCGGCCAGCTGCTCGTCGAACCGCGGGCTGTGGTACTTGGACAGGTCCGCGGTGAGGTCGGGCGTCAAGCCGGGGAAGTGCGACTCGAACTCGCGCTTGAGGGCGTCCTCGTCGATCGACTCGGCGCCGCCCTCCTCGAGCGCTGCCTGGTGCAGCTCCTCGACGGAACGGGTTTTCGACCGTCGGCGCGGCGTCGAAGCCCAGCGTCTGTCTGGTCGTAGCCCAGGACGTAGCCGGCCGCCACGGCAGCCGTGAACAGAATGCGTAGCATGGCGTATTTTCTTTCTTGAGCTGCTTGAAGAGGTGCGAAAGAAGTACGCGGAGAGAGGAGGGCTGGATGGGGGCAGAGCTGGGTGGCCTGTAAAGCTTGCAACCTCTTTCTCGCAGCAGAGAGACCGTCAGGCCTTTATATATTACTTCGTACCTGCTTCCACCCCTGCATCCTCCTTTGCAGATATTCACCACCCTGGCCCATCCATACAAATTTCCCACAAATGCACAGGTAGGGAGAGATCTTCCATCAGTGTCGCCTCATCAATCACAAAAAAAATATGCAGCTCAGTCGTCATTCCCTAAGCCAACGTACTTAGCATCTGAGCAGGATGAGATGGGCGCCGTCTCATCCTGCGAAACCCAGATGCCCATCCCCCATCGGGACATGGCCATCCGCAAAATGGGAGTACCCGCTGTCGAGAAACGAATGGCAAAGGGTTTTTTTTTGTTTCGGGGAATTTGTTTATGCCGGCATGCGGAGCAACTCACCAGTCCGTGTTGATCTGCTTGTGCGGTTCCTTTTTTGTCATGGGATTTTGTTTCTGGAGGCGAATGGGGTTCTAGAACAACTACGAGCAATGCAGTTGCAAATAAGATTTTTTTAACTTCATTTTCTTTTCTCATGGATATCGTTGTAAACTTTCTTTGCCTGACGATGGTTAACGTTGGGCTCCACATCTCCGACCCCCCTAAAGTCCGGCCCCCTTGAAAAATGTAACGACGAAATACCCCTTTTATAAACCGATTTAAATGTAAACCTATCAACGCACAATAATACAATCATTGTCAGGCTCTCCCGGTTCGCTAACCTCTTCTCCATCGTTCAAATCCTCTAAACAGTCCCTATTATTTTCCTGTGCTTCATAAACGTTTTTTTTGCTGACCAAAAGCTCGTTGGGATCCGGAATTACCCTTTTCCTTTTGACCGGCCGTACCGCCTCCAATTTTGCTTTTAACAAACTGATTTTTTGCTGAGCTTCAGCCAATAAGATATCCTTGGTTTCGAAGCTTTTTTGGACTTTTGCAAACAAAAGCCGTGAAGTGGCGTTACTTTTTTCGGACCGGGAAATTTCCTGTAGTTGAAGTCGAATATCTCGGGTCGTTTTAGGGGTTTTCCAAATAAGTAAAGATTGGTCGTTAATTTTTTGGTTTGGGCTTTCCGGTGTTTTATCCCTTTGGAAGCCGTTATTTCTACCTTTTTCGACGTTGGCGTTGCTATTTTCTAATAAAAACGGGTTTAAAAGTGGTTTTGCCAAGTTCACCGGCCATAACCCCGTCGTACGCCAACCAGATTGAATGGTTTTTGCTATAAATGCTTTTGATCTGGCTTTTCGATAGCAAAGTAGAAAGTTTCGTTTCCCAACAACCGTTGAACAGCAAAACTGGTTTACAAATCCCAGGTGACGTCGATAAGCTTCCTTTAACGGCCCAAAAACCGATAAATCCAACGGTTGAAGAACGTGCGACGAATGAGGAGGTAAATATAAAAGCTGAATATTATTTTGGAGGCAAACAAGCATAAACTCGTCGCTGACGTGTGATCCGTGGCCGTCGAGAACTAATAAACGCTTTTCAGGAGTTAAAGGTTGGGTATTTGGAATAAACACCTTTTTTAACCATTCGATACCTGTTTCATTATTTGTCCACCCGTTTTCTGTTGCATGAAATTGCCAGGTATCGAAAGGACTTAAATCAGCTGGAAACCATTGTTGCTGTACGTTTTTCCCCTTAAATATAACGAGGGGAGGTATAACAGCCCCCGTAGCTGATACACATTCGATTATGCTCGTCCAACCCCGCGTTCCAGGCTCTTTTCGCTGTAATGGCCGGATTTTATTACGCCCTAACACCAGGCCATTAGATCCTTTGCCTTCCATTATACCTGTTTCGTCCATATTCCAACGGTTGGCCGGTTTTATAGTATCGATAACGGGATTTTTCAAATAGGACCACCAAGATTTAATTACCTCGGTTGTAGCCCCATTAACCCGGGCATTTTCTATTCGCCGGGGCCTTTGGGTTTTCAAAATTGGATATCGGGCTATAAAACGGCTAACCCAATGTTTCCCAAGGCTTTTTCTTTCTCCGGCGGCCTGAAGAATTCGTTCCGCAAAATAGCGTAGTTCTTGATGCGTTGGCGGAAGGCCTAACGCGGCCTGCGCAAGTACCCAATCTGCCAAATAGGTCTCCTGCTCCTGTGAAAGCCTTTGACAAAATCTTTTCGCTTGTTGAATTGACTGGGCCCCCTTTAAACGATCGTGAAGGGTACTCCGAGGAATACCCCATTTTTGCGAGGTTTTGTGAACTGATTTGCCATTTCTTATGTCAGAAATGGCAGCAAGAAGCTGATTTTCAGTGTACTGTTTCATTGGAAAGTTTGGAGCAAGAATCTTCAAAATGCAAGTTCTAAAGTGAAAAATTCGTCTAGATATTTATAAAATAAAACAAAGGGTTGACGTGGCTGAGTAGATATTTTTAGGGGCCGGACTTTAGGGGGGTCGGAGATGTGGAGCCCAACGTTACAGCATAATATCTAATGTTATTGCACCACATATAACCGCACGTGCGTTCCGGTGACGAATGTACGGATAAGCTTGAATAGAGTTAGTAATTGCGTGTTCCCCAAGCCTTTTCCTTTTAGGGTTTGTTTTCCGTCTTTGCCATAAGAGGACTACAGTAGACACCGGCATTCAACTCGAGATCCAAGTCAGACGACCGTCCAGTCAGCAAAGGACGCTAACCCCAAGAGCAGGATGAATCTCGTGCATCACAACTAGCCAAGGTAGGCACTGTTCGGAGACCCAAATCATGCCGCCGTCCCACTGTCGGTGGATATCAACCAGATTGATTCCGTCAAAATCAAACCTGGCCCTTGACTGCTGTGGGTGGGACACTGCATCAACTGCAGCACAGATTTGTTCGGTCCTGTCCCAGCGAGCCGAGAGAAAGAGGCTCCTGCTACTGTGCCGTCGTCTTTTGAGGGGCGTAGAGAAGGCCTCGTAATTATTAACAATCTGCGAAATGCCAGACTTGGGAGCGCACCCAAACAATACCACACGGGCGAATATGCCCATTGAGGAGCTGCGTCAGGCATTTCAGTTGTGGCCTCATCACGGGAGAATTGCTTCCATGTGACCTGCTTCACCTGCCTACTTCGATCCAGCGTCATGGGAAACCCCGGGCTACAGTTTATGGTGCTGTTATGCACTTGATCGAGCGGAAAAGCAAGCCCTTGAAAAGCAGTGTCCGTAATAGCGTCCAAACAAGTGCACGCACCGGATCACATGTATGATAGCACCAACTTCATTACGTGAACAACATAACATTGATGGTTCAAATTTTCCCGGCGGGAGATTGCATTTGGGTACCGGCATCTCGGTACCTGGGAAGCTACCAGAACTAGAACATAAGCGATCGTTTCGTCGTGACAAAAAAAACTCCTCCCCCTTGCTCAACTTAGTATGCCACCTGGGAGTTCAATCCAGCCGCCTCACGTTCCCAGTTCCTGTGCATAGCAATGCTGTGGAAGAACTGATCCAAAAAGTCCTTTCCACCCTTTGCCAGGTCAACAGCCTCCTTCAAGCTGTCAGCCTGGACGTTTCTGACAGTGACCACACCGTACGACTCAGTCACATCTGCGGTCGATACAGTGACTTCTGGAAGCGTCACAGCCAGCTTGACGAGATCCACACCCTCACCCGATGCTCCGATGGCCTTCAAGTGACCAAATGCCTCTCGAATGTAGTGCAAGGCACGTCCGTTCTTAGACAACGTCTTGATCGACTCAGCACCACCGGGAACGTACACAGCGTCAACCATGGTGCTTCGGAAGCCCTCAAGATGGTGATCCGGCTTGAGGCCTGCACCACTGGAGCCCTTGGTCTCGCCAGCAGCGTAGATGGGCGAACGCCGGGGCGCGATCACGAGCGGAATAGCCTGAGAAGCTGTGAGGGCGGCCTTGACTGCACGGAGCTGAACCGAGTCGTAGCCGTCGGCAATCAAAAGGGCGACCTTGCGTGATGCAATGGTAGGCTTCTCGGGCAAGAAGTCAAACTGGCTCAAACCCTTGGCTTTGATACCCTTGTTTTCCTTGGTCGCCTTGTCAGGGATCTGAGCACCCACCATCTCGGCCACCTGCTGGGCGAGGCCAATGTCAATCTGAGTCAGGCGCGAGACGAGATTGTTGTACACAACCTCCTCTTCGCAGTGGTCAAGCTCGAAGGAGAAAGCGGCCAGCATGTGCCTCTTCTCAACATCTGACATGCTGTTGAAGAAAAGTTGTGCCTGCGAGATGTGATCGCGGAACTTGGCGCTCTTGGTGCGCGCCTTGATGCCCTGGATCTTGGAAGCGTGCTCGACATATCCACCCTCCTTGACACCATCAGCCGGGGCATTTACGCCGAAACGGTTGGGCCAATAGTTGACCTTGCCCTTGGTGATGGTGTGACGGCCCTGGCCGTCACGGTTGAAGTTGAGAACCGGGCAAACTGGCCTGTTGATGGGCAGTTCCTCCCAGTTGATACCAAGACGCGAAATTTGCGTGTCGAAATAGCTGAAGTTGCGGCCCTGCAGGAGCGGATCGTCTGAGAAGCCAATTCCGGGCACGACGTGACTGGTGCAGTAGGCAACCTGCTCCGTCTCCGGGAAGAACTCGTCGACGTTGCGGTTGAGCTCGAGTGTACCAATGTAGTCGACGGGAATAAGTTCCTCGGGCCAAACCTTGGTGGCATCGAGAATGTCAAAGTCAAACTCGTGCTCGCGTGACTCGGGAAGAACCTGAACACCAAACTTCCAGCGAGGGAAGGCACCATTTGCGATGGCCTCCATCAGATCCTTGCGATGGAAGTCAGGGTCCTGACCGGCAAGCTTGAGGGCCTCGTCCCAGACCAAGCTGTGCACGCCAAGCTCCGGGGTGAAGTGGAACTTGACAAAGTGTCGCTCTCCCTTGGCGTTGATGAGGGTGTACGTGTTGACACCAAAACCTTGCATCATGCGGTACGACCTCGGGATGGTGCGGTCTGACATGGCCCACATGAACATGTGAGTGGCCTCGGAGTGCTGGTACATAAAGTCCCAGAAGTTGTTGTGTGCCGACTGGGCCTGTGGTACCTCGTTGTCCGGCTCAGGCTTGCCGGCATGGATGACGTCGGGGAACTTCATCGAGTCCTGGATGAAGAAGACTGGTATGTTGTTTCCGACGATATCCCAGTTGCCCTCGGGCGTGTAAAACTTGACGGCAAAACCACGAACATCACGGACCGTGTCGGCGCTGCCTCGGCTGCCCAAGACGGTCGAAAAGCGCAAGAAAACTGGTGTCTCACGCGACGTGTCTGTGAGCACGCCGGCTGTGGTCAAGTGCTCGATGCTCTTGTGCAGTGTAAACTTTCCGTGTGCCGCAGTGCCGCGGGCGTGCACCACTCTCTCGGGGATGCGCTCATGGTCGAACCTGTGAATCTTCTCACGAGCAATCTGGTCCTCAAGCAGCGAGGGGCCTATTTGGTCGTTGCTGGTGACACGCAGCCAATCATCGGGGTTGGTGATCCTGACACCGGCGTCCGTAGTCTGCCTTCCCTTCTCATCCGGCGTCACTGTATTCCTCGCGAGGTCGGAAATCTTTTCGCCCTGTGAATGCATGACATATGACTTGCCCTTGCTGAGGGTATCTCCGATATCTTTTAGAGACGCCATAATGTTGTTCTTCGGTGGTCAAGTCAACTAACCCTTTACGTGCGAGGTGCGAGATGAGATCAAGGGGTAATGCTTTTTGATCTGATCAATGCCCCAAATTAAGTGGTGTGGGAGAAAACAAAGGGGAAGAGGAGGTGAGAGGAAAGTAAGGAAGGCAGTGAGTGGCAGCTTGCTTAATATGATCGACAGATTGACCGAGCAGATGCGCTACGTTGCCTCTTGAATTAATGTTGGGTAATCATTAGGCCGAGTCCTGCCGCCACACCACAAGGCAGAAAGAAATACACGAATTGCAAAGGCAGTTAGTTCCGCGTTACGGAACAATCGTTCCACGGATCGTACCTTCTTTGGCAGAAATCATCGACGTCAATGATGTTTGGATATGACGCTTGGCAGACCGTTGTTGCCGTATCAGGAATCAGAAATGGGGAACAGCATACGATATAAGTGGAGCACATTTCTTTCTTTCTTTCTTTCTTTCTATGTTCTTTTCCAGCCTGCAATCTCTCTAGTCGAAGGAGACGACTCTCGCAAGAATACATTGGTCAAGTGAATGCGGAGATGATGCATGAGTGAAAAATTGCCCAACTGTTGCATCACTATGCGGTTGCCAGGCTGCTTTTTTCTTGACGAGAAGAGTGGTCAAAGAGGTGTTGGGAGTTCGAAAACGCATTTTCATCCAAGTCGGGTACGTCATCAAGATGTCAAAGTTGCCAAGCGTCCCCGATCGCTTGTGAATCCCGGAATGATGATTGGTTGCCTAACCTCCGGTACTGGAGGTGACCCCACTAGATTCTCAAAAAACGGCGGCTCGTGGTGGAGATTTTCCATCGATGACTTTGGCAAGGTTGGTTTCCTGCAAGCCTCTTCTTGGATAATATCGACAATCGCGATCGAGCTAATCCAAGCTGTCGCACCATTTGCTTGGTATGCCCAGAATCAGTATCCGCTTTCAACTACCGGAATTGCTGGTTCACATTTTATCGCGCTCAAAAAAGGCGCCATAGATGTCTCGCCATTTGTAATACAGTGCACAGTACGTTGTGCTCTGTGCGGATCGACCGCTTCATTCCCTTTTTTGTCAAGATTGTCCTTGTTGGGACGGGACCACGCCTCGTGGCAGCAAGATCTCGCGCCTCCATCGACGCGACATGTCCACATCTATTCGCCTTCAGGCCCTCTCCAATACCTGACATACACAAGTGATTTGATTCGCTGACTCGATGCATGTTGCATTCCTACGTAGGCAGTTGGCTCTTGACCCTAGAAACAACCTCAACTTTGTCAACTTATCAGGTGGATCCAATGTGCTTGCATAGTAATCTACAACAAGCCTTGGCCACGGGTGGGGGTTGGGGGAGGCTCGTTTGGGGTTGGTGGACAACTTTTGATTCTTTCCATTACGTCTACCTGCCCCAAGACGTTGACCCTCTTTTATTCCAATGTATCAAGTTTCGTAACATACCAGGCCCTAAAATCGTCCACAATTTCACTTCGCTTTACTGCAAAGACCACCTTGAGTCCATCCCAACCTTCGGCATTCGGACCTCATCGGCCTCAACCCCCTTCGTGAACCTGGCCAGCGCCTCTCCCAGAATGCCAAATTTTCAGGCATCGACAATGTCGCTTATTTGGTGGCCCAGACCATTGACTCTCAATGCCGCCAACACAATCTTGTTGACGCCCTGTCGGTGAAACAGGCGCAGAACTGTCCGCATCCTGACTGTCAAGGCCTTTAGTAGTCCTGATGGGTGGGAAAGACGGCCATGCCGTGTTCTCGCACATCGGTTTCCGTGTCATCCCCTGACTGGGTCCCAAGGAACAAAACTTCCTTCAGCCCGCCCCTCCAGAGGAACTAAAAAAAAAAAAAAAAAAAAAAAAAAAAAAAAAAAAAAAAAAAAAANAAAAAAACTGCCCGGAAGCAATGTCCACAACCTCGAGACGCTGGGTGCGAAACATGGCTGCGGTCGCGACCGGGATGTAAATCATATGTCCTGTGATGCCGTCCACGCAGCGTCCGACCTGGCGGTTGTTCATTCAATTCGGAAGGCTCTCTACAGACTCGGCGTTTGAAGAAGGAAAAAAAAAAGACCAAGGGCTCTGTCTGCGCACGGCGATTGCGCCTCCCGGCCTCCATATGCGAGTCATCACTAATGACTGCTGTCACGGAATGTTTTGTGCGAATACCACCAATATGCCGAAGCAAAGCCGATCGCGATGTGGCCGCGAAGAAGGGCCTATACGCTGGAGCTCGCGTCCATTTTTGTGTCATCCGCTGTTAGCTTGTCCTGATCAGCTAAAAGCTAAGTGTCCTTTTACTGTGGATAAGCTTGAGTAAATCCTGTTTTGACGCAGTAGGAAGGGTGGCAATTACAGCGCAAGGCTTCCGTGGCATATTGTATGAGAACTGGATCCTGAATTCATGCGGATTTGTTCTTGATTTCTTTTTGGCGTATTTCCCCTTGTTAGTCTGTTAGAATACATACCCACAATATTGTTCACCATACTTGAAACCTAGTTGGAATTCTGGCACGATACGGATCTAGCAAACATAAGCGGCCTGGGAATGCTCATTGGCGGAGACGCTGAACCTAGAAGACACTGCCACCAATGCCTCTTTACGCTGGGGGCCATGCAAGAGACACACGCTCGGGACGATTGAATGAATACAGAGCCTTGAAAACCACTGCCTCCATCAGTGATCAATTTGATGTGGAACAATAGCTGGTCAAGACTCATGAGGCGAGAACGTGAAGGAAAAAGATATAATTCGCAGTACGACCACCGAGGAAAAAGGGATACGAGGCTTTGAACAACCAGGCTAGATCCAGTCAGCGGCGAAGACATCTTCAACAAATTACCCAGACGGGTAAATAACTACAATGGGTGACCCACAAGTGGACATGACCCGGAAGTGGACTCCCTAAGGTTATGGTTAACCTTTTCTAACAATTTAACGAATTATTCAATAAAAGCCAAAATTTCTAGGTATATAATACCAGAAATTGGCTGTTGAATGGTACAGGGTTTATGATTATCAAGCATTTTTTGAGTAATATGTTGAGCTTTTATATAAATGCTTTTTTAACAATTAAAATCCAAATAAAAGTGCTTTAAGTTATAATGGATTGTATATTATACAGCGATTAAAAATAAATAAACCAATTTTCTTTATTTTATTGCCGGTCAATTTTAACAATATATGGACTTTTAAAAAAAACAAAAAAACTGAGAAGACATACTAATTATTGATAAATAAAATACTTAAATATGAAATTGCAATTAGTCTCTTTTTTATATAAAGAGATAAATAAAATAAAACAAATTGAATATAGCAACTTACCTTGGCTGGTTATTTTACCATCAATTCGTACGCGTGTACCAGTTTAAAAATATTTTCGCAAAACGCATTTCAACTAGTTTTTTTCCTTCTATATAACCTTAGTTGTATTAATTTCGCACCCAGAATATATTACCAGCGCAGAACCATCATATTATCGGACTATTATCCGCACCTTTCTGTTAGTCCCGTACAGGCTTTACTACTGGGTTAATATAGCTGCGCTAAGTACAATTGCGTTGTTAATTTGCAAACTGGAAGAAGCTTTGAATGTATACTTGTGCTTTTCTCTACTTTAGCAGTTTATTAATAGATAGACTTTTAAATCTTGAAAGTTGTAACGGGTTCTTAGGTAAATACAGGGCTTTTGTTCCACGAGTTGACTATTGAAGCTTATAATAGCAGTACTGAATTAGATACTAAATGATATTTAAAGCTGTTATTTTTTCAACTTCTGAAGACTAAAGCGAGTTTAAACAGACTATTATTATTTGTGAAAATATAGGAATTGAACTTTGCGTATTAGTAGTTTCAATTTTATGGAGCAACTTCACCAGCAGGGAGCTCAATACTATGATATATAAGAAGTTTTCTTTGTTATATATAATTTACATTGGACGTTTAGAATTAGAAATATATAATTTATTAAATAGACTTGGTTTACCTTCTAAATATAAAACCAAAAAAAGCTTTTTTTCTTTTTGGAAAAAGCGGCGAATATCACTCGTATCTTGTTTAATTTGCGAGGCAATAACAATGTTGTTATTAATGTACGCCAATAAACCCTGTTTAGAAACCTCGCTTATGCGTAGGGACTGGAATTTAAAATAAGCAAGTTGTGCGAATTGCTATATTTAATTGGCCTTGTTCTATTTATTTGTTTTAATAAAAGGGAAAAAGGCCACGTGGATTTAAAAATGCTTGCAAAGCTAGGCATTTTAACTGCACATGCAACCCCTGTATTGCAACTTTATTTATTGCCTAAGTGCGGTAATTTTTGTTCTGGTAACAAACTCAGTTATATGTCTCTCAAATTGCACAGGTAATGTAAACTATCTAACACATTACTATTATAGATTTAAGTGCTAATTATTCTAATTTGGTATAATTTAATAATTACGTATAGTGTGTTTTGACGGGTTTACCGGGTACCGATAGCCGTTTAAACCCCTAATGGCAACACATTGTCTATGAATATATATAGTGAAAGCGGTTTTAAGTCCCTTTTTTATATTTTCCAACATGAAAATGGTGGGCTGCACGCTCAAATGTGTTACGCTGCAGCAAATGAATTTCCGAAATTTCTTTTTTATGAATTGCAAAAAAAGCACCAGGTTACAAGTACCTAGCGTATTCCCAATTGATCGATGCTTTTGATTTGAAAGGTTTGCGGGTTTATTTCAATGCTGTGACGAGCAAGGGATTTGCAATCGCGATTGAATGAGATTAATCTGGAAATAAAAAGCTTCAAAATTTACTTTTACCCCTCTCATCAAAGCGAACACTTGTGGATATTTTGGTACCTTCAAATGCGAGTGTTTCGGCCTGATCAAGTCGAATCTCTATTTACATAATGCAAGTAGAAGTGACCAACAGAGTCTGGAGTCCAGATGTGCTTATATTATCCGCCTCTGTGTCCTTGGGAAATATTCGGTTGGCGTAGGAGACGCTTTACTTACAGCCCTATGCTCCTGTTCTAGTTGCCCAAAATACCTATGCAAAGCACGATTTGAGGCGCAATTGGAGTAAATATCTGCTTCCGGCCTGGGATACCCTGGATTCGACGTCCTCCTTGACGAGCCATGCTTCGACACGAGGGATCGGCACCCGTCACGCGCCTCATCCACCAAATTTTGTTACTATATGAAGAGACTACCCGATTCATGATATGGTTGCCAATTTCAGATTCACAACTACTCAGAAACCAGGTTGACAGATACACCGAAGGCAATACGATCCCGACGTTAGTTAGTACTGGAAAACGATTCTTTTTCGCGCCTGGCCAAAAATAACATTATCAATGCCGGAAGATTTAGAGTCTAGGGCCGACGGCTTCCAAAAAGTCCTTTGAGATTTGTATAATAGGCTGTCTCACGCCCCTCCTAGAGTTTTTCTGATTGTTTCCTCTCACCATCCGGTGTGCGAATCATCAAGTTTCCTTAATCCTCTTTTTCCTTTTTTTCCCTACTTTTCCCGCCAATTTCCTTTGTCCTTGCCTTTTCGCATTGTCCACATTCCTTTATTCCAATACGAATTTTCTTTTTTTTCGCATTCACTTTAAAACGAGTCGTCCGTCTCGCTAATCTCCTTTTTTTCCGGCCTTGGATCGTAGCTTGTCTTCGCTTAACGGCAGGTCAAAAAAAAAAAAAAAAAAAANGCCCAAGGTGCAACCGCGGGCATGGTGCAGCAGCAACAGCAGCCATCGCAGTCAGGCGGCGACTTCAAGGTCACGAATACCGGTTCCGGGATCGCCAAGCCCGCGGCCAGGACCGGCGTGGTCCCGGCTCTCGAGATCGGCGAGGGCTTGCCGCGGGTACTCAAGTACCCCGCAAAGCGGAACCGCGACAGATACTCGCAAAACGGGCGTCAAACCCTCCCGGGAATCAATGAGGATCCCTTTGGCTTAGCTCGCAAAGCCGATCAAAAAAGGCTACCTCTGGTGTGGAACTATAATAGAAAGTCTGCCCCGCAATACTACGTCCCTCCTGGTCCCTCGGAGGGCTGGCCTAAGAAAGGGGTTGGGAAGAGTGTTCGCAAGATCCGCGGCGACAGGCGAGCTACTGTCTCTCCTCAGGCTTTGGAAGCATACTGACCTTGCCCAGATTTTTTCTTCCTCGGAGTGGTCAACACGGGGCTTTTACCGTACTAATTAGGTCGAGGACAGTTGTGGAGGGAACCTGGATCCTTCGTGTCGACTGTTCTTGGATGTAATCACTTGGAAAAAGCCGTAAAAGCATACGTATAGATTCTGATTTCTTAGTATTTGTTTGTTTGGTTGTGTTTTTCTTTTGACGGCATGAATTTGGGGGAAACTTTGTGTTTGGATCGAGCTGCTTGGTTGGATGCTTTGCTCGTGTTCTTCTTATCTTGTTTGGCTTTGGGTTTGCTGGCTGAGGATTACGATATGGGATTTCAGGATTGGGGACTTTCTTCGCTTGATGATATAATTTTACCGGGGTTCGGATCGCAGACGCGCGTTTCTAGTCGCAAAGCCCAAAGTAGCGCTTGTTACTGCGGCTTGAATGCAACGATTTAATTCATCTTGTCCCTCTTTTCGAGTCTTGAATACACTGATGAAAAATGAAGTGCATGCTGCCACGGTCCAACAGGTAACGCCAAAAGTCGGTGCTCTCCCGCAGGGCCGGTCCTCTAGTCTGCCCTGCCCTGTAGAATCTGAAATGACAAATTTTCCTACAGCATGTTTTCGAGCGACGCCTTGGTCACTGTACCACCTGGATGTCATTCGCCACGAAGTATACGGGTGCTGCGCGATCCAGACAATCAACGAATTATTTGTATCATAAGGGAACGCCATAATCCTATTTCGATGGGTTCCAATGGATGAGGAGGCGAAGAATTGTTATTATTATTATTAATTTTTTTTTTTTTTTAAAGAAAAAAAAAAAAAAAAAAAAAAAAAAAAAAAAAAAAAGGAAAAAAACAAGGGATCGGCACTACAAGCCTGTAATCGTAAGAATAGCCTGGGGTTCATGGTCGGCAATGCCGAAGGCTTAAACCATTTATGGTACTCACCCAGGAACGCCTTAGTCAGTCCAGCCCCCCAGGGTTTAGTGTTGTAAGTGGGGATACCCCTGTGCAGCTAGCCTAGGCATCCGGAGCAGGGAAATGCGATTTGATGATAAACCAGGACTGGGGTTCGACTCGTCGGAAATGATGGAAATACCAGATAAAAGTTGCCAGACTCGATGCGGTACAAGGCTACAAAAATATAAATGAAATAGACACTTGCCCGAGCTGCAAAGCTTTGTCTGCTGTCCTGTGTTTTATTATTTGCTTTCACCTTGCGGGGACTCTGTTTTTCATTGAGATTTTGGCCGTCAAAACGGCTTCCCTAATCGGTGTTGTTGCTACAATGTACATTTCCAATAATTATTAGGTCCGGGCCTGTATCCCACTTGATCTGTTCGTTCTTTTTGTCTCCACGTCAAGATTGATTCATTTTTAATATATAATTTTTGATCTTGCAAAGGCTGTACGCTTTTCTTTCATTCATTATTCTTTCCGGGATGCACGCTTCTCATATTGTTTAAATACTAAACTTGTCGGCCTTGGATGGCTCTGCCCTACCCAGTCCAACTTCTATCGTAGCGGACCCAGCTTCGCCGTCTTGAAGACCACTGATACGGACTTATCAGCATCAAAGCCAGTCCGTAAGCCGCCACCAAGAGCATGCTTGGCTTGTTGAATTTCTTCAGAGATGACGGGAGCGTTTCTACCAGTCACAGCATCGAGTTTGGCATTTTTATACAAGAGTTATGGTGTTTCATTGAACCAATATATACTAGCCTATCCGACCTTTCTTTCGAAAATCCAATCCATTATAGCTACATACAAAACCGATACACCTTTTTTTCTTTTTTTTTTTTCGTTTTTTTTTTTTTTCACTTAGAGCTTGAGATCCTTGGGAGCCCAGCCAATCCTCGGCTCTGCGGCCGGGCGATTGTCCTCAAAGATCACATAGGCCGACTTCATGGCCACGGCACCAAACAGAGAAAGCTTGCCTCCTTGGTAGTCAAAGGCCTCCTGCAGACCACCGAAGCACTCCTTCTTGGCGTCGTCGTTGGGCGCCCAGTTGAGGTACTTGCCCGGCACGGTGATGACGGCGACGTTGCCGGCGTCCCCGACGCCAAAGGAGAAGTCGGGCAGCGGCTTGGCCTGCTCGCAGGGGAAGACCCAGCCGGACGAGTCGGCGTCGTAGCGGGCGCCGGGCACGTGGCCGTAGTAGTCGGCCACGATGGGCTTGTCGAGGTACAGCAGGGTGGTGCCGGTGTCGACGACGCCGGTCATGTAGGCGGGCTTCAGGTCGGCGGCCGTCACGTTGCCGACGGCGTACCCGGACGCCGTCATGTTCCAGCGCGCAAAGTCGTTGCCGTTGACGAGGTAGCGCAGCACGGGCGCCCAGCCGACCTGGCCGCGGCAGCGGTCCATGGCCACGGCGCCAAAGTCAAAGTAGCTCTCCTCGTCCTGCTTCAGGTCGACGCCGAAGAGCGGCGCCTGGAGCGTCGACTTGACCGTCGTGAAGAAGTTGGGCGGGCCCTTGACGTCCGCCGGCAGCGTCGACGTGTAGTTGGAAAGGCTGAGGCCCAGGATGCCGTCGTACGGCGACTTGACGAGCGAGTCGGACGCGGCGGTCGCGGGGAGGACGGCCTGCGACTGCGCGACGACGTCCCCGACGCGGACCACGTCGTTGTAGACTGCGCTGCCGGACGCGCCGTCCCCTCCGGCGTAGCTCTTGTTCCAAGCCATGTCGGGGATGAGCGAGGCGTTGGAGCTGAGCGAGGGACTGTAGACGCTGTGGCCGGCGGCCTTGGCGGTCGGGTGCGCGTCGGCAAACACCCAGAGCTCGGCCGAGCCCGTGTCGAGCTGGACGGTCAGGACCTGCGGCGGGGTGCCGATCTCGATCTTGGACACCCATTCCGTGTTGTTCCTGGTGGGGACGGCCGAGACGCGTCCATGTTGGTTCCTCTGCGGTTGTGCTTGTTGTTTCTGATCTTGCTGCTGCAGCGCCTCTAGCAGTTGCCTCTTGTCTAGCGTCGAGGTCTCGACGCCGGCGCGCTTGACGGTGACGGCCAGCTCGGGCGGGATGGGAAGGCCATACTTGATGCGGGTGTTGTAGACGGACAGGGGCCCGCTCCCGGTGGGCTGCTCGCGCTTGACAACCGGGCCGCCCGAGACGGCGGCAGCGCCCAGGGTGGTGAGCAGGGCAAAGGTCTGCGCGAAGTGAGGCATGGCTATAGATGGAATGGGAGCCCTTGATGTGGTGAGCAACAAAATAGCAACTCTCCCAGGGCAGGGTAGGTGATGGAAACGAACGACGTGGGTGAGGAGCCCTGAATCAAGAGCAGCAATGCGAGAACGTGATTGCCAAGCCGGGCCTATTTATGTTTCTCTGAATAGTGGATTCGACTCACGGGAAAACAAAGGCTCGGTCGTCTAATTTGTGAGACGTCAATCGTGTGCAAGCCAAATGATACCGTATCGGATACTCCGGATTGCGATCTTCGTGCAAAGCGACGGTAAGCGACCGACACAGCAGTTGAATGGAGGGAGAGTACTACCTCGTATTAGGCATAGTCCCTGGAGAGGAACCATGCAAAAAAAAAAAAAAAAAACCCCTATTGTGGATTTAGAATTATCTAGGGCGTCGGTTCATGCCCACAATGATTGCAATCACACGAGTCGTGACTCGTAATGGCCTCTGGCAAGTGGCTACTTACCGCTTATCATATGTGCTTAAAAGTACGGATCTGATGTCATTTATAGTTTCATGGTTGAAATAAAGTCCAAGAAAGCCACGGTCATGTACATATATATCATCATGCACGAGATGTTGGATGTGATGAAATTCAAAAGTCAACCCCAAGATTTTGTATTTTGTATTCATGCCATATAAAAGTATAGTACACATCCTTTGGCAGCGGTTATGGGCCCCACACTAGATTGATCGCATCCCAGTCCTGCATAACCTTATCCTTGAGGTTGCTTCATTTGCTGTACTCGTTGGAAGAGACGGAGTATTTCGTCGCGGCTGCTGGTGAGGGCAGAATTTAGTTGCTGCCAGTGGTATAGTCATCGTCAGTGGTATAGTCACCGTCAGTACTAGCCGGGACGTTTGCGGAGGCGACCGGGGTCGCGGACTCGGTGTAGGGTGTTTCGGTCGCGGGCGGCGGGTTGCTGTCCGACGGGGTTGGAGGGCTGCTGTTCGACGGGGTTGGAGGGGCGCTGTTCGACGGGGCCGGAGAGTTGTTGTCGCTCGGGCACGAACCGCCGCAGATGCTGAGGTTGGCAAACTGCGAAAGGTTGCAGTTGGCCTGCATGCCCGTGTTGCTCTTGCAGGCGAAGTTGCCGGCGTTGCTGGGGTAGTCGCAGTTGACGCACGCAGCGTTGGGGCCGCCCTGGCCGGGTCCGGAAGCCATGTTGGCGCAAGGGTTGAAGTTACCTGTTTGGACATGTCAAAGTCAGCTAGGTCGATCTTTTGCATTTCCTGCCTTGAATTTCATTTAGGCTTTCTACAAAAGGTGATGATCGAGTGAATACATACCACAAACTGGGGTGTTGCCGCCAGAGGTGGTGGTGGTGCAGGCAGGGTTGTTGCGGTTCGATGGGTAGTCGCAGTTGACTGCACCGCCATTGCCAGGGCCGCTAGGGCTACCAGTGGTGGGGGTGGTGGTGGTGGTACAAGCAGGGTTGTTGCGGTTGGATGGGTAATCACAGTTCACCGCACCGCCATTGCCAGGGCCGCTAGGGCCGCCAGGCCCAGATGGACCTCCAGGACCTCCAGGACCTCCAGGACCCTTGGGGCCGCCGGGGCCGCCGGGACCGCCAGGACCGCCGGGACCGCTAGGGCCGCCAGGACCACCAGGACCACCAGGACCGCCAGAGCCCTTGGGACCTCCTGGGCTGACGGAGCCACCACCTCCGGCACCACCTCCGGCACCACCGTAAGAGCCGTAGTCAGGCACCGGGTTGGCGGCAATGAGAGCCGGGGCAAGGCCGAGGATCACGAGGAGGCAGACGTTGCGAAGCATGATTGCGGTATTTGAATGAATCGAAGTTCGAGGTGGCTTAGAAAAGCGACGGGTTTGAATGTGAAAGAATGTTGTTGCTGATGAGCGACTGGAGTTGGTCTGTTGTTTTGATGTTTGGTTTGCTAACCTGAGAAAAGAATGGCTGAGGATGGTTATCAAAAATTGGATTGGATGTTTCGATGGTGGAAATCAGGTTTATATACATGGGAATGTGTAGGGCTCGTCTAGAAGCGTGCTAGAGCAACTCCTGGTTTTGTTCTTTGTTTCTTGGGACTATGGTTAGGAGAAACAGAGAAAACAGACCCGGTGCATGAAAACAAAAGTCGGCCGCGAATCCTCATTCCTAGATGATGACAACCGGGCTGTTTCGAACGTACGTGAACCAAGGACAGAAACAGGAGCTAAGCTACTCTCCCCGTCAATCTCCCAGGGAGAGATTGGGTGGCAGCTGTCCCCGAACCACAAGCCAGTGGTCTGTGTCATGACTTCAAGGGACTTGTGGCATTGTCTCGATGTGCTGTTGAACCCGTGTAATGACCGAAAAGTTCTTGCCAGTGGCTAAAGTCGGTAGCACAAACATCCCACTGGAAAAAGTGGCTAGTGTATACTCAGCAAACCAACGGTGCGTGGCCCATGCTTCTCCCCGTGGCTAATTCTCATTTCCGCCCCTGGGGTTAGCAACGCCATGGAATCCCGCCGTTCCCTTGTCTTGTTTCTGTGGATTTGTTTAGCCTCTTGGCCCCTTGGCCCGAGCCTTTTTTTTTTTTTTTTTTTTTTTTTTGGAGCTTTTGCATCCGTACTAGACGCGCGTAAACGCAGGCTCGACGTCCCGTCGCCTGAAATACATAGCGCTAGGCTGAACTTGGCGTTCGCCATCAAGATACGAGCCTAAAAGTGTGTTACGCCTTAGCAAGGTGAGGTTGCGCTTTGACGAAAGAACCCTAAGCCTCAATTGCTCTCACAGGGTAAATAGGTATACATTCAGATTAGGGAGCCGCAGGCTGTTACATCTCGACTCTTGGGAGAGGAGCGCTATCAATAGTGGCGATAGACCTAAAACCTTGAAACTTATTTCTCGTACTGTTACCTATATTCCTCTCATCACAATTCTAGCCAGGCCTTATCCACATCCCGTCAGTAAATCCAAGATCTTGGAAAAGTTTGCCTCTTTTACCTGACAACAAGAAATTTTGTTTGCCCGTGCAAACCTCCCCGATCACCTCGTTAAGTTTTGTAATGACCTCTGGGACGAACGAATTCGGCTAAACGGCTCAGTGTCGAAAGGAAGGATGTGATCCTGTGGTCCAAGATCAACCAGACAAGCAAACATGGGGCTGCGTCGCCAAATCGTCAATCCATTGTTTGAACATCAAATTAATCCCCTATGATATTGGATGCAAAATCCTCGGTGGCTTGACAGATGTTCATCTTCAGAGCACCCGCAGCTGCCTTGGAAACCAAGCCTCTTGTTGCCCGCGTCCAGGCAGGCATAACATACGACAATAGATCCTACTCCGAGAGCCCATGGGGTCGCCGACCTGGCAAACTTGCCCAGAACAACACCCACAAATGCCCTCTGCTTTCTCCTGACCCTCTCGACGTGTTCCTTCCGATCGTTTACCGCGGGAAACGGCACGTCAGAGACTTCGTTGCCGAGGAACTTGCACAGCGGCTCCCAGCCATCCTTCAGCTCAAATGAGAGCAACCTCTCTGGCGCCACCGCGACTTTCACCTCGGAATTATGCCTCAGATATCTCTCCTTGGCACGTGCCCTCGACTCTCTCGGATTGCTCGCCCCAAGAAACCCCCCAACAGCAACTTCCGAATCGTCAAATGACCCCTTCAACCCCATCATTCAACCCAGCACGTCGGCAACAAATCAGCTCCACCAGCCCCAGGTGATCTGGAATATGGCCTGGGTGATCGACGCCGAAGCCTGGGGTAGAAAGGTTTGAGTTTGTGGTCAGGTAGGTTGCGGGATGTGGGCGGCACGATCCGCTTTTGTTCGGTTCGACTTTCTTTGGAAAAATGTAAATGGCGGAACTGCGCTGATCATGCCCATTGGAAAGGATCTACACTTGCACTAGGCTTGATGGGGGGTTCATCCCTTGCTAGTTGGATGCCACCTGATTGGGGATTGATTGCATCTTTTATCTGAATGCTTGACATTCTGGTGGTTCAAACCCAGACTCAACAGAGAGACAAAGCACATCTCCCGACAGCCAGGGATCCCCTGTCCTCGGCTACACTTCCTGGGCTACTTAGGCTTAAGATTAAGTCGACAGCATGCTTGCTGTTACCGCCTCCGGACTCGGCAGTTGGCTAGCACGTGCCCATTTCGCAGGCCGTGATGGCAAAAAGAAAAGGTTTGCCAGCTGTGACGTGCGGTCCGAAAAAGACTGTTGGTTATTCTATGAGTGCTTTAGCCAAAAAGGCCAAGGAGCTCAAAAGACGATTCGAGACGTCTTTCTTCAAATCACGACTGCATACGATTCTAGGGTCAACTATTTTTTTTTTTGGGCTGTAATCTGTGATAGCGAATACACGAAGACTATTTGCTGTTATAAAAATGATCCCGGTGAAAAATGGGAGCAGACAGCCCTGTGGACGGACAAGGGTGTAGTGGAGAGGTCCCTTACCATTAAAACAAGTATCACTGGTATTCCAAGTATGATGAAGCTTTGATGCTGCACCATAATGTTATATCAGGGGTCTAGAAATATAAGCGCTATGCATGCCAGGGTGTCCGGCTCCTGCCTTTTTGCCGCGCTACGAGGGTCTTGCAGCCCGCATATCACCTTTATGCCCATAACTTGGGGACTCGCACATATTCATCTTGGCAAGGTTGTGCATTAGGCAATCGTGACTGCTCTCCCAGTAACTACCCATATGAATGGGGGCCTTCCCAGACGTCTACATCTTTCTCACGCCAAACGCCTTCTTCAATTAGTGTCATTTTCTTCCGGCTTATCGTGTTCGTGTCCGCTTCCTCTGCCTTTTGCACTCTTTTATTTCACTCCCATCTCAAACACAAATTATATGTCGTTTTGCATTCCCAGCGAGTCAACCAACTCACAACAGTTACACTTCGGATGATCATATCATCATAAAAACTATGAGAAGGACAGCGGCAATGATTGAGACTTTATTTATAAAACCCGCTTCAAAGACTCTTGCAAGAGATCAAACAAGAAATTATGTACAAGTGCTACATGTTAAAAATGCTGGTTTAGGCAGGCGAGGCACAGGCCCCGGGGTGTTTCACTACGTGCCGTTCAACGGCGGGCCTAGGATCTGGATAGGGCAGCACCTTGCGCTGACGGAGGCCGGGTTTGTGGCGGTCATGATGTTGCAGGAGTTTGATGCGGTGGAGGGCCCGCGTGCCGACCCGGAGAGGGGCTGGCACAATTTCGGAATTACTTGCTCGCCTGGGAGTCCTGAGGATCGGCACAAGGGAGTGAACTTGCCGACTTTGGTTAGCCAACTAGTCTAGGGTAGATTTATGGAAATGCTCTCGGATTAGTCGGGATATCCATGTGCAACGATATTCAGTCAAAGCTGTATTTCCCGGGGTCAACCGAGTCTGACAAGTCCAATCTGAGATTCACAGATTATAAAAGTCCGGTAGGACAAAGAGGCCAGGACGGTCACCGCGGCTGGCGGCGTTCCCACGGACGATTTTGTCAAGTTTCTCCACCGGCATCAGATGGAAGTCGGTAAATAAAGCAAACACCAAGAACATTTGGCCTCCCGATAACGGCCAGACTAACCAATGACACGAAACCAAAAGACCTCGGCTCCTGCACAACCCCAGGCATAATGGGGCGGGGCGCTTGGCGCAGGCCTGGTGGCGGGCGGAGTGCACTACACCTGGGATCTGGATTAGGAGCTGGAGCGCGGCCTGCGTGCGGCGGTTCGACCTGGCCACCACTCGCGAGTTCTTCAAGTCGGTCAAGGACATGAACCTGCGCTGTGCGGGCAAGGGGGACGGTTGCAAGTTGGAATGCCCGTCTTGGCCGGTGTCGAGCTTGGTTGAACCCCTATAATCTCTTTTCATCACCCAACCAATTACCCCCTATACCATCACATACAGAAGGTATTTGAAGACGTATCTATCCAGCCAGGAAAGAAATATCAAAACACACACACACACACACACACACACACATATATATATATATATATATATATCTGTTTGCCTATTATTCCTCACATCGTTTGCCAAACGCAGGGGGCTTTGGCTAAAACACAGACCTAACCTAGTCACATTACCATCCAAAATATCTTTCCTCTCCAACTCACCCCCTCTATCCCGCGAGAACAGCTCGTCAGCGAGCGGTTCAACAGTCAGCTCTATACCGCCAAAAACACAAGCAAAGCCCAACGGCCCCAGGGCATGCACCGTCTCGAGCGACGTTCAAACGTACGTAGATTTCGGGCCAACATATCAAACAATACATGACGTCAACACCTTGCGCACCTTTTGCAGGTTCGTTCTGCTGAAGATTCAATCCCGCGCGAGCGATATTCAATTTTGCTCCAAAATCCATCGGCATTGTGTCAATCAAGCATCCCTTTACCTTGCTGCAAATTCGTCCATTGTGATCGGGTTTGCCTCTATCACCACGAAGCCGTTTTGCTGCTGGTTCTTGACATTGCCGCGCCGCAGCACCGACCCGAACTTCTTGTCGGCGAGACGGCGGTCAGTATTTCCGATGTCGGCAGCGAAGGAATTTAGAATCTGGCCCTGGCCCACACCCCGCAGCTTCCGGAAAGGGGCATTCCGCCCTCCCGCTTCGCCCCCGCCCTCGAATGTCAGCCCCCCTCACGAATTCCCAACCTTGGTTGCATTTTAGCACAGTATATAGTGGATATTGGATTGTCGGCAGTTTCCATAACGCTCGTCTCTGCGTCTGATTTTGATGAAATATCCGGCTGGTCTGTTTTTTCCAACCACCAACAAAACAACCATCGAATCCCGAGATAATGACGGCAGCGACGTCAAAATCATGCCTGGAAAGGCTGGAAGAGATGCGTGAGTTGCCATCGCCCTGCGCGTCATGTCTCTGCTGTCCGACTCCGTTGAACCTGGCCGTTAATCCACTGCGCGTCAACTAGTCGATGTCGACGTCGACGACATGGACGCCGACTTTATCCGCTCCATGCCCGTCAAGCCCCACGACCAGACGAGCAACCAAGCTTTTGTGGACGTGTCGCTTGCTCTGGAATCAAACAGGGATCTCATCGTTCAGGTCGCCACCGAGATGAAGGGATCAGACTGGCTGGCCATTTACACCAGGATCGTAAGTGGGAAGCCCTTTT